>NC_055957.1:49281122-49298622 GCF_018492685.1 Alosa sapidissima | reverse complement strand
ATATAGACCCTGTTTGCCTGTTTTGGCCTTAAAATTGGATCTGGGCATGAGCAGAATTCTAAACTGGTCCAAGCCAGAGGTCAAGCCCTATCCATCAATGTCAGTCAGAACAGGGCCATGACAATAAATGGTCATTCACACAGTTGAAGGCAAAAACCGAGAGTGTTACGGTCAGTTTAATTGTAATTCAGATGTGATTACTTGAAGACCTGATGAAAACAGTCAATTGTGAGCAAATTTTCAGCAAACCGGGACTTCACTCCTCACAATCTGTTCACAGGTCGTTCCAGATGCTTCACAAAGAAGGCGTCATTAATCATTGGAAATGAACTCTTTTTGTGATGAGCGCAATTGATGTGGCCGGCCGCCCAAATGGTGCTGCATTGACAGTCCAGGCAGAATGGAGAAAGCGTTGGCAAGTTTCTCACAAAGGAGCAGAGAGGCGCACTCACTATAGGGGTGGCTCAGTACATCAGTTTGTCTGGAATCAGATGATAACAAATTCACTGATGCTGAGTTCCTACTATCCCAGTTAGAGATGTTAGTGTTTATTTACAGATGTTTAATATTAATTTACAAAACAAACAGCCAGGCAGACCAAACACCAAATTCAGATAAAGAAAACACAGACTTCAATCACTAGCCTGGCGGGCCATCCTATATCATTGATATATAGTCTGGAATCGACCCATTCACCTCGCTTAATCCAAGGGGCGGGCAGAGAATTGTCTTTCAAACTGCCTAGGCATGCAATAGGCCAGCGCTATGACCATATCCGTATCCGGTCGGCAAAACGGCAAATAGGCTACATCCTTCTTCGAAAGGAATGACTTAAGTGCATTGTGTTGCTCAACTTTCAAAGAAAGTCCAACTCCTCCAAAGACGCCAACGCCGATTCAAACAACCGCTCTTCATTCACCATAGCCACCTTCCTTGTTCACCGTCGCAGGACTGTCGTTATTAAGCCTTAAGACTCTCTAACAAAATAGAGCGCTGTGATTGGATGACGTCCACGGCGTCAGCCAATAGAAATCCCTATGGTTTGATATTAGACGTACAGGCTGAGCAAATTAATTTGCTGCCGCAAGGGTGCGTCTAGATTTCTAGGCTATTCAATCACAGCTATTGATTGATAAAAGCAGCTCTGTATTCATAGCAAGTAAGTGTATAGATTTGACTAGTCAAGGTAGTCCCAATGATTTTACAACAAAATCTGAAATTTAGAATGTGAAGGAGCCCCTGAACATTATATTTGACAAGAATGAAGCATGTCTATTTAGTGTTCTTTTGACTATCATTGGATTAAATAATTCAGTTGATTATTATTATTTATTTATTTATTTATTGCTTTGACTAGATTACTTGTTTTATTGACTCTTACTGTGCACTTAATGTAAATCTCTTAGAACAAAAGGTCCATGAATATGACATATATTTAATAGATCAGAGACATATATGTAATAGATCAGAGACATACTGAATGTAAAAAGCCTTTTATTGACATCCGTAGAATATTATGAAATTTTTGTGATAATGTTCAAAACAATTGTAAAATAACATGACAACAAGATGACGTGATGCACCATGTTTAAGCAGGATTAATTGTGCTGTGGCAGGCCATATTGTTTGAGCTTGAGCTCAAGACCCATTTAATGTTTTTTGTTCTAATGGACAGCATGGGTGCATCTACGTGATGGAGACTGGGGTGGGGTAGGTATAGGGGCTTACACCAAAATGGGGGTGGGGAGAGGAGAGGAGAGGAGAGGAGGGGAGATTAAAACCGCTGCCGCCAATAAACAAAGTGCATGTGTGTGAAACATGGAGATTGCTGTGGGAGACGGCAGACAACAGGGATCACGTCCATCTGCAGGGGCTCCCAGATTACTGCTCCATAAGCCAGCGGGCCACATGTCAATCACCCTGTCTGTGGCAGGGCACTGTCACAGAGCTCACAGACTAGACACTTGAGATCTACACAGAGCGACAGACGCATCACACAACAAACACATTCACCCAGCCCTATGATTCAGTGTTTATCCTGAGGTGTACTTCCCGTCCCATGGTTGGGGGAAGTTTTCGGATTTGTAAATGGTTGACATTAGCAGCTGGTTTGCCACACATGTCCAATGACATTCAGAGTGTGTCGGTGCTTTGACAGAGAATGCTCTCCTTAAGGGGCAGAGAGACTTCATCACTTCCATTAAACACATCATGGTAAATACAGCATTTCAATCCTGTGTTTCACAATAACAAATATGGCCCTAGCAGAGTGCAGTTTATACTAACGTTTTATACTAACGTATCAGGGGGTCTATTCATGAAGTCATGAAGAGGTCAGACTTAATCCCACCACAAACAGTGAATAGAGATACATCCACCATCAAGAACATGGCTTCCCTCTTATCAGCCTATTGTGATTTGACATCCAGTCCGAATTTTTTTCACACAGCCTCCACAGCAAGTTCATTTTTAACTTTCTAATTGTTTGGCACTCATGTAGGCCTACATGTTATCTAATAAAAAATAGTTGTTATTATATTAATGTAGCTCTTGAGTTAATAGGAGGCACCTCTTCCTTGATGAACACTGCTGTATCTGACAGCATTATGGCATGTTTGACAGTTTAGCACAACACGCGATGTATTACGTATAGCATGACATCCCAGTAAAATAAAGACTTGTTTTCTAATTAATCAGGAGACTCTCACATGAACAGTAACATTGTCCCACGGACACTGACTCATCAACCGTCATCAGCACAGTGGGCACCCATCATTTCATTTGTGATTGAAGTAACAGGCGTGAAAGAGTGGACAACAACTGTTGTGTCCGTTGCCCCCTATTTTGCTTTGAATCTAATCCCCCTTTCCCTTCCCCCCACGTTCATCTTACTCCAAACGTATCGCCCGTCCACATTATCCTCTGTGCATTTTAATTTTTTTTTTCTGTCATGGGTCTACATCTCCCCCCGCCCACTCTCCTCATTTTCGCTTCAAACCAGATAGAAGGAGCTGAGAAATACTTAATCTCCCAATGCGATTGGCTACTGGGGACGGGGTTCCATCCACCTTGAATGAGAGAGGGGTAACTAGGCAACTTCAGCACTAAAGCGCTGTGAGACTTCCGTGAGAGAGAAGGTCCTGGATTCTGTCAGATATGTAGGTCTGGATTAAAAAGAAACAGTTGGTCTGTGGAACGTAGCAATGCAAAGGATATGGAATTACTAGAAGATTTATACGGAGAGACCAAACATGGATTTACGCATGATATTTTGGACTGTACAGTGTGCATCGGTCACCATTACAAAAAAGGTGAGCAGTCCCATATCTTACAGGTGTGGAAGCAAATTTATATAGTTTGGTGAATGAAACCTGTGTTTGAATCTTGTTTTCCAGTCATTTTATTGATGTCACGAATTTTGGGTAATGGAATAATTTTATGTTGGTCTTAATTATGTAATGTGCGGTTAATGAGGACATTGCCGTTTGGCACTGCCTACATATTGGCTACACATGTTTTTAAGGTGCTGCATATCGTGAATGTATCTATAGTATAATTATTTCTGCATTTTATTGACTATATCATCTTAGTTTCCCAATCAAAACACGAGCACGTCTTCTCCAGACCCATTTAAAATGTGAGAAATATGAATAAATTGTATTGCCATCATGGTAGTTGTAAGGCTCATGCAGGAGGTTATGTCAAAAGGAGAGGTCCAAAGGAAATTCATCTATTACTTAGTCTACTCAGATTCACAGGCTATGACACACGTCTTACCGGCTCTCTGCTCTGTCGTGATCACTGCAGGCTGGAGTCAGAGGTAGCATCAGAAACAGGAATATATTCGCCTCTCTAACCATTGTGATGTCGTTAGATTCGAGTTCACCCGAATGGATCACTGACTGTTTTATTGAATATTGTTAATAAGTATTAATTTCTGAAATTCTCAGCTCTTTATGATCTGTTCCACCACTGAAAGGTGGATGAAAATAGATGTCACTGAAAGAGATGCAGTTAAAGAAAGCCTCTAGAAGGCACTAGATCTCTTTGGGGGATTTACATGTGATAAGGCTTCATGTACAGTAACTGATTTCATGGTATGGTCTAATCAAAGCAAGACTAGACACTCGTTCTGATGTCCACGAGGAGCCTTCTTTGAATAGTCAGATCATTCTCTTTCTATTGCATTTGATGCTATTTAGAGGAAATATGTGCATCTATCTATTTATGAAATATGCATTAAATTGGCCTGAGCAATTTTGACATGCACAGTAATGATGTTACTTAGCAGTTACTGATTAGATTGATTTATACCTCCATACAAGGGACAGTGAGATTTTATGCAACAAGTAGGCTAGATTCTTTTTCCATATAATATGTTAATGTATGAGTAAAGCATGCAATGTGTTACTGTTCCTAAATCTATTTTGACAGCACCCATCATTAGGCTCTGCAAATGTGCAAAACCACATAAGTTCATATTCATCAAGCCTACAAAACCTGTGCCGTAAGCTTATCTAATTTGTGTTACTGAGAGCAGCAAAATACTCTTCACATTGCTTTGTGATTTCAAATGAAATGTAGCCTAATAATGTCCTGTTATAAGTGTGCGAATATCCCATAAGTGGTGTCCAATAGTAAGATCTTCAAGATGACCTCTGACCTCTGTCAAATGGGCCTCTGTTACTGGTGGCTCCGTCATCTTATGTAACTCCAACTGTGACGAGGCTCTGTGGTTTTCAGACCAGTGTACCACTGACCTCAGCGCCAGCCCCTCATTCACACTGATTAGGCCATGCAAAGCATCTGGTTGTGCTTGGTTGGTTTTTTTAAACAGTTGGTAAATTATGCAAGCCATTTGAACATTTGTTGTCATACTTGAAGGAGAGTTTTGTGGATACTGGATATGTGGATACTGATTTAGACTTGATTTAGATTTAGTTTTATTTAGTATACTTTGTTTTTCAGTATATTCTTTATCTTCTACTGTCCTTATTGCTTAGTTGTGTTTTTTATATTATATAGTATACTTTTATTACTTTTTCTGCTGTTAGTGAATGTTGTGTGTGATGTCTGTATGCTACTGAGAACTTGAATTTCCCCTTGGGGATCAATAAAGTATCTATCTATCTATCTATGATCCTGAAGCTTTCTGGGCCCCATGTCCCTCCAGCATGGGAACGTCCTTATAGGCTTGACTGTATTAGTCAGGTTTTGTTACTGCAGGTCTAGAGTGAATGCTAGCTCTGAGGAAGTATGGTATGGATCTTCTCTGGTGCATGTGGATGCACCACCCACACAATGCACCTCAGACAGTTCACAGAGAGCTAAGCAGATGCCCAAAGACAACTATCAGCTGCACTATTAGATTATTATTTTCTCAGCCTTGTTTCCACGTTAAATTTGTATCAATGAAAGGCTGAATATGATATTGAGTACATATCCAGTGAAGTAATGCCATTTTGTGATGTAGTTTTACTCTGTTTCTTTGAAGTTGCAATAGGACCACATTTGGGTGAAAATAAGAAGAATCACTCACTGTCACAATTGCCCCATGGCAATATGTTCCTCACTGACTTATTGAACAAAAACAGTACCTAGTGGCACATACTGATTACAATTCTTCTACCTTGTATTAAAACCAACCGGTACAGACTCAGTATGAAAGTAGGGCTGAGAGAAATTGCTGCGACCATTGCTCACTTAGCTACATCAGAGTCTTAGTGAGAACTCCAAAGTAGGCTCCCTGCTCCCGTTCTGAGGTTTGGCCATCTCTGTGTGTTGGCTTGGATAGATGGAGCCATATGAATGCCCCCAGTCCACAGGAAGCTGATCCAGTATGAGACACAGCAATTCTGTCACTTAATTGAACCACATACTATGGAATAGAACATAGTCATAGATTGTATATCAGGTTGATCCCAGCTCATTCTCTTGTAGCATTAGATTTCAAACATGCAGGAAGTAGTTCTGCTAAGTTGAGAAAATAACAATGTGCACTGCACATATGCATTTGAACTAGACCCAGTTTACCATAACCAGACCCGTAACCCAGTTGACAGACCATATAAACTACAGTTTACAGATCATTTTATTAATTTCACATGTGCATTGCATGACAGTTCATATGCATCTGAATGATTTCTTCTACCTAATTATATTTAAATTTAATTCAATTTAAACCATATAAAGCTCTAGGCAAAGTTATCAAATAACACCGAAATTGCCACTTTTGTGATTCTGTATGTGTGCACCATAGATTTGGTCAAATGCTAATTAACATTCTGTAAAAGCACTAAAATTGAAATTAGAATTCAATTCAAGGTTCAAAAGTCAGTGAGCCCTTGGGGACGAATGCAACACAAATCCATGTGCACTTTAGCCCGTAGCGGCGAAGCGGGCCCAGATAAAGGTTAGCCGCTGAAATTATTCATTGCATTGTCGGTTGACTTTTTGCACTTGCTTAAGTAGGCACATTCATCAACGCCCTCGAGGTCCTCTGGTCTCAAGAGGATTGCTATCCCATAAACCTCCGAGATTTGACAATGCTGGGGGCTTTGTGGGTGTGGAGCCTGAACAAGGGAACAAATTTGAAGCTATATGTAAAGATGGGGCTCGTCTTTACAACAACGACTCTTTCAATTATTGCATTTGCAGTTCCATGCTCTAAATTTATTACTTGATAACATAGTGTTGAATTAGGCCATGGGGCTGTTTTGTGCTATGGGATCTAACCATCATATGTACCCCTATCAATGCAACCCCCCAATAAAATCAGAATTGTTCTTTGACTTCATAAGACTGTGACATTTGTCTCACCACTGAAAGAGTATAATAAACTGTCAGTAGCAAGTTAGGCCTTGAAGCATGGATCCATACAGAAATGAAAGTAAAAAGTTGAAAAGTAATCACTGAGCATAAATGCAAATTGAATAGAAATCATTTATATAAATTCAAATTATGTAATCATTGAGAAGTAATGTTTTTAACACAGTTGTAATGTGGAGTGCACCTTGTTTCCAGTGAAACATGAACAATTCTAGCTTCAAGATGAACAGTGTGTTTTAATAATTCTCTGCAACACAAGATATCAAGAAATCATGTCGATGTCAATTTCACCTCAAATCCATTGTACAGTCATGCTGAGAAAACCGTAGAGGTGTTTGCAAAGCAGACACAAAACAAATGGATAAAGCTCTGTTAGCAGCATGATTAGCTTCCACCGGGCTGTGACATTTATCAGTGTGTCTCATTGTGAAGAGCGCACTCGGACCTGGCAGCCGCTTCTCACTTCCCCCTCTGTCACTCCACGTGTCCGATAGCCCTCGGCCAGTCTGGAGGGCCACACACTCCCGTGTTAAGCGTGATGGACAGCATGGCAGTTTGATTTTGGGATGGCTCTGTCAGTTCTGTCAGACCAGAGATCATAATATATGTATGCATGCCCTACATTTGAACATTTAAATAAAAAAAAAGAGCAAAGTAAACACATCAGGAAACATTGTGTTAGCTCCTCATGGGTTAAATAATTGGGGTTCGGTATGTTCTATGCAATATGATTACAAATGGTGCTTTCTGTATGCATTTATCAAGCAGTTTGTAGATTGGTGTGATGCTCACCATCTAGTTGTGAATGTAAAGAAGACTGAGAAAATTATCTTTGACCTTAGAGCAGTTTCTGAATCAAGTCCAGTGTGCATCCATAACACTCCCATAAGTCAGGTCTCTTCATATAAATACCTTGGTGTTTTTATGGACTGCTCACTCACATGGCCATGTCCATATAGAAAGTCTCTTTTCTAAGCTCCAGCAGAGGATGCATTTTCTGAGAAGTTTGAGGCTGTTTGGTGTCAGTAGCGGGCTCTTGTTTTTATTTTTTCCAGATGATCTTAGAGAGTGTGATACAGTATGGCATGCAGACCTGGTATGGCAATCTGGCAGTTCAGTTAAGGTCCAAGTTGGGGCGTCTGGTCAAAACTGCCCTGAAGATTGTAGGTCATCCAGACAGACCAGGGCTACATGCAGGCACTCTATGAAAAATCAATCCTCAGGGAGGCACTGAAAATTGTAGAAGACCCCACACACATCCTGTACGAGGAGTTTGCCCTCCTACCCTCAGGTAGACGCTTTAGAGTACTAAACTGCAGATTAAATAAATACAAAAACTCCTTTATCCCAACTGCCATAAAGATGCTCAATGATAGGTAGCTGGCTACCTATATGTTATCCAGTGTGCAGCTCTGACTGAGTTGTTTTTTTGTTGTTTGTTTTGTAACTGTGGTGGTGTGGATCTGTATGTGTAACTGTTGTTTTTTAAATGCCTATGTATGAGCTGTGTATGTGTGATGCAGTGATCGTGAAGCCCAAGACAATAAAGTATACTTTACTGTATTTAGGAATGTATATTTTCATTTCCTCTACCGGTGCTATGAGGCTAGCTGAGGTTAGCTATTAAACTGTCACTTTATTATCCTCTTTTTTTCTATACAAAATGATGCCTTCGATGAATATAGGAGTTAATGTATGTATCGATTGAGAGGAGTGAGAAAAAACACAGAAAGAGAGAAAGGAGCAAGAGAGGGACTTTTTGGAACGAGCTGTGAAGAATCTGGTCTGCTGTAGGGCCTCTCCTTTGGACCGTACCCAATCCTCTCCAACAAAACGCGGTTAAGTGGTCTGTTTCGACACACTATTTCAGCAGTGCGAATAAACAGAGTGAAAACAAAAGCAGATCCAATCAGCGGTGAACTGAAGGCACCTCAGGGGAGCTGGGTGATGAGAGAGAGAGAGAGAGAGAGAGGGAGAGGGAGAGAGAGTAGGAGCAGACTTGGCCTCATTAGCATAATGCTGTTCTCTGACCTTGGTCCAGTGTCCCTATGCCTGCAAGTGCCTGGCATTCACACTCAGTGGGAGAGCTGCCATTAATCAAATAATTAGATGCAATAACAACAGCGGTGGTGTATATAAGTGCCACAAAGAATCATTTCACACAGGGCTTATGTAATTTTGCCTATTATTTTTAGCCCTATCTTGACTCAGTCGTTGGCAGTGTTTTCATAGCTGTATAGTAAAGGAGTTTGGTGTTTTCGTGTTGGTATTGTGAAATCAATAGTCAAAAGGGGCTTTTGCATGCTGCAGGAGAACTTTTTGACGTCATTCCCGAATGCAGACATTCTCTCAGGGGTCTCTGCAGATATGGCAGAATTCAGAACATTTTCCTCTCATTCTGATGAAGGGTCCACTGCCGATGCAGCAAATATGTGAAGCGAAGCAATGGTGCTTTTCTTCTCATTTAATTTACCAGCTGCAGCAACTGAACCTGAAGTAATGAGACCTTATTTCTCTGCTGGAGAAAGTCAGTGTGTGCAAATATGTTTTACATTAAGTTGTGTTATGACAAAAATTGGTTGACAACACTAGAATAGACTGGATTATTATAATATGTGATTAAATAGCTGGTTTATAAAAAACTAGAAAGTGATCATAGTCGAATCCCTTTCTTTCAAGAAGTTTAAACAAAATATGTTACATTTGCCCTAATTTCATTATGACATTACAGTAAGGAAAACCACTCTGACAACAATACCACACCTTTCGACAATACCACACCTTTCGACAAACACCTTCTACATCTCGATACCCTGCAGTAACAGTTACCCTACACATTGTCCACACATAGTCATCCCACTTGACCAGTAATTACACAGAACTCACATCAACTGACAGATCTGGCTATCTGACAAGAGAACTAACATGTCTACTAGATGTAAAATAACGTAAGGACCATCTTTCCTTTCACATTCATTGTACGGGGTTTGAGGGGTATCAGTTCAGGAATACCACCACCTGTATTCATCTTGACATGTTTAGAATAATATAATGAATTCACACACCAAATCATTTAACCTGTAATTTGTGACTCGTTTTGCTTGCACTCACAGCTTGGCATACCTCTTTGTACAGTGATTGGTAACCTGTGGTGCATGGAATGAATGAATACTTCTGACTACTTCAGATGCTAATGGTGGTTGCTATGTGCTCACCTTGTTCATTTTCCACATCATGCTTCTCCCAGTGAGCCACACACAGCAGAACAACACAGAGCACCAGGCAGACCAGACCAGCTGTGACACCAGGCAAAGCAGTAGCGGTATTTTGGGACAATGCAGTGGCTTTTGTTTTGACAGCGCTGTCCCTTCTGGAAGTTCCAGGTGTATTGGTAACAAAGACATGCGGCGTGGTGGTGTAACACTGAATGGTTCCTACAAGTGTCCTACCCTCAGGGCACGGTGAGGGCTGCTGCACATAGCACCAGGACTCAGCCGGCTCAACGCTCACCTCTCCTCTCTCTCACATGCACCACACACGGCTCTCATCTCATCATTTCCTTTTGTTCCCACACACAACTCAGTCTGAGTTGGTTATCGTATCAATATGGAGGAATAATCACTTTAACTTAAACTTAAACTCGTTTATATTTCATGAGAATCTAAGATGTTTGTAAATCCTACAGACACCAGCCTAATTGAAAATTGAAGAGCTCCTCTGAGATTTGCTGCCACATGGAATTCCCTCATGCGTACCCTCCAGTTGTAACACTCATACCTTCTGAAAAGATGTTTAGAGATTAATTCGTTTTTGCCAGTTTACAAATAGCGTTCCTCATTTAATAAACACTGGAGGTTACTGGTCTGGTGTGTTACAAATAGAGGCATATTGTGTGGGAAAGCTGGCTTCACATCAAACAAAATGATCTTTGTGCAAATGATTCCAAACGTTTCATCCTGTCTTCCTGTCTCTCACATTGGATTTTCTTTGACAGAACATAGAGTCTACCTACAGTAATCTCCCTTGGGTCCCTCGTTGTAAAGTAGGCCACTGACTGCCGTGAATGTGTAGTGTTCTAACTGTGCTCTTATTCTGCCAGCAATCTCCCTCGTGTAAGGAGAATAAGGGCTGTCATATTTTATCGTGTTTCGCTTGCCTGTGTGGAGAAGCTCTCTAATCTGACAAAACTGAGATGTTCACAGGCATAGGACTGATCTGTGTGCTTAACCTTTGTACTATGCCAAAGGTTTTCCTGATTATGTTTTAGTTTTTACATAGGGGGAGAGAGGTGCGTGTTAAAGTCGACAGCTTGGACGCTCTCTCTCTCTCTCACTCTCTCTCTCTCTCTCTCTCTCTCTGAGACGGATATGTGTTTTAATGAGTAAATAGCTAATCATTACATGTTACCTTGCAGCTCTGCCAGACTGACAGCGGTGGCTCAGGAGAGGGCGAAAACTTGCGGGGTGAGAGATGCTCGTTAACTCTGACCCAGATCAGAGGAGACATTGTGAGCTGTTGAAACAGAGAGCAGATTGAGAGCCTCCACTGACCTAGTTAGCAACGGTTTGAAGAGCAGTCACACATCACATCGAATCACTCTTCCGACTAACACAATGAGGCGTGCTTTGCCCCATGTTAATGAAAATTACATTACAGTGGTGTTCTCTCTGTGGAGGGGAGTCAGGGAGGCGTCCTACTCGGCCTATGGAATGGAGGTGTGCGGTTGGACATCCCTCACTACCTAATGAGTTTGGACTGCACTGGCAGGATCTGACGCATTCTTCATATGTTAAGTGGTGGCAGACATGATGTCAACATGACATGGAGCAAAATGTTCCTCTCTGGTTGAGCTATTGTGACAATTAAACGTTGGAATGGGAAGATTTAAATAGTATTTGTTTATTGTGTTGTTTTTCATATCTGAGACACAAGGTACACTGTCTCCTGTTCCTCGCAGCCACGAACCAGTGCTGCTGAGTATTAATGAAGTCCTTCCTGTATAAACACTGAGGGCTATGTCAGCACTGGTGCCAGCTTGGCAGCTCTGGCCTATCTCTGTGGCAGCAGTGCCCAGTTCATGAGCATGAAGCTTAGTGGGTTCTGCCATTTACATTTTGTGTTGCCAGAAGTTTTCTATTAACCCATCCTTGATGAATGATGTTTTTTTACAGTGAAATTCAAAACTAGATCACAAATAAAACAACAGTCAGAACAAGACAGATAGATAGATAGATAGATAGATAGATAGATAGATAGATAGATAGATAGATACTTAATTTATCCTGAGGGAAATGTAACAACAAACATCACCCTTTAACAGTGACATATTCTGTGGACTGAAGTATAGAATAACATGTTTATATTTTTCCCCAGCAGGTTCTCAAACAAGACAGAATGATGCAGTCCCCACAAGTGACCAAGAATAGGACACTGGCTCTTCAGCACAAAGAATGAATTAGTTTGAGAGAAGGGGGGGAGTACCCAGCCTGCCTTGAACAACACAGAGTGGACCTGTTCTAAAAGACTACTGCCATAGCTTGACATGGACATGTAACAAAGGATAACTGACTACCCGACAGTGGAAGTTGAACACTAGAGGAGTACCCCATGCTGGACCCGCTACTGAAAGCACGAAGGACTCAGGAGGATGTCAACAGAGGCAGAAGTTACACCAGGTGGCAAAACCAGCGTGAGAAAGGAGTCTCGGAGGAGAGGTACTGAACGACACACATACACTCACATACATACACACAAACAAACACACACACATACACACATACTGTACACACACACATACCCACACTTTCTATCTGTCTGTCTGTCTGTCTCTCTCTCTCTCTCTCTCTCTCACTCTATCACACACATATACACACACACTGCACAGTAAAACAAGCAAAATGGCAGACGCACACTCACAGAGAACAGCAAACACACAACCAAGACTGAACAAGTGTCCCACAAACTCTTCAGTGTTCAAGTCAATTGCATTACTCAAGAGGTTGCAGGTCTTCTTTGGCTGTGACATATTCGGTACACACACATTGGTGTCAGTGTTGTTCCTCTGCAGCTTTCTTCCCCCTGGAAGACATCTAGGGTCTCTCTCTCTCTCTCTCTGTGTGTCTGTAGGAAGCTTTGGCAATCCGCTGTATCTAACTGGGAGAGGCTGATTCGGCCGTAATAGGATTTCAACAGCACGCTACTTAATAACTGTCAGAATGAGGCCAGTTTTGTCAGGGAGGGCTGCTCAGGGAGAGGAGAGGAAGAAAAAAGGGGGAAACGTGATGCTGAGAGAAGGGAGAGGTGGGAGAGGGGGAGAGAGGAAGAGAGAAAGAGAAGAGCGATTGATGTGGAAAACGGAGGCAGTGGAGGAGGGATGAAGGCTTCCTGAAATGTTTTGTGCTGCAATTACTCATCCAGAGGGGGCAAATAATCCTTTGCAGCATTTGCAGGTTGCAGTGGTTTCTCTCTCTCTATCTCTCTCTCTCTCTATCTCTCTATCTCTCTCTCTCTCTCTCTCTATCTCTCTCTCTCTCTCTCTCACACACACACAAACACACACACACTGCAGTCGAGCCCTCTGCGGTGTGTTGCTGCATTTCATCCAAATGTGTAGCTCCCTAGTCGCACAGGCAGCTCAGGGATTCCCAGTCGCCTTTTACATTTGATACCATTCCAGAGTCCACCCGCGTAGGCTGGCAGCTTAACGCAGCAAAACGGAAAATGGCCGGGGCTCTCGTTTACCGGTGGTGATAAAGCCCTCTCCGCTAGTGATGATGTTGAGCTCATACGTCTCCTTCAGCAGCAGCACACTGGGGCAGGTGCAGACACACACTTCCCCATCGCCGGGGGAACAGAGGGGCATGTCAGACTCAGAGGTGCTGGAGTGGGGGGAGAGAGAGAGAACATAATCTGTCTGTCCTGTGCCATCTCGACGTGTTGAACCTCAGCCTACCTCCCCTCCATACACACACACACACACACACACACACACACACAGATGCACACACGCACACACACAAACACTCACACACACAGACACACACAGACAGACACACACACACACACACACAAACAAACATACACACACATACATACAGACACACACACACACACAGACACACACATACACACAGACAGATGACAGACACACACACACACACACACACAACCTTTCTCCTCACCCTGTTGCATACAGCAGTAGTGATGTAATGCTTTAGGGCAGGAGAAGTATTGCCATTCCAAGAATCATGTCAAGAGTGAGATGGAATTGAATCGACTGCGTGCATGTGTGTGTATGTGTCTGTGTGCGTGACTGCGTGCATGCATGCATGCATGTATGTGTGTTTGAGTGTGGGGGTATGTGTGTGTGTGAGAGAGAGAGAGAGAGAGAGAGAGAGAGAGAGAAAGAACAAGGGAGATTGAAAAAGAGTCGTTCGCTCAACAAATACCTCTACTCTCCTCCTCCACCTCCTCCTTTCCCCCCATCCTCCCCTCTCTTCCGCCTCTATGTCCTAATGAGTAAGCACCCTTTACTACACGGTAAATCTGAATTCCAGTCACAAACAGCTCCCGAGGCCAAGGCCTGTGTGGCTATTTCATTGCCGTCATCTGATTCTTCCAATAAATTGCACAGCTGGAGGGGAGCCCATCGATTCGTGTTAAATATATGTGTGTGCTCGTGTGTGTGTGTGTGTACGCGTGTGTGCATGTATGTGCATGTATGCGTGTGTGTGTGTGTGTGTGTGTGTGTGTGTGTGTGTGTGTGTGTGGGCGGGTGGGTGTAGTGTTTGTGTGTGTGTGTGTGTGTGTCTGTGTGTGTGTGTGTGTGTGTGTGTGTGTGTGTGTGTAAGGATGGGGAAGCAGACCTGTTACTGCAGCAGGCGATTCAAAGAGATGCAGAACAACCCTACTCCAAGACCTTTTACGAGCTTGATGCATTCTTGATGCATCACCTTATAAGGCATTGAGTAGCTTGTCAGGTTGAGTGAGTTGTCTCTTCTTTAGCTTTCCTTGAGTGGCCTCTGGTAGTGCATTCTACCTCCAAGTAGCATAGGTTGCATGCTGGTCTCCCTCATTAACAATGGCACAGAATGAACATTTATTTGCTACTCTTTTATTTAGCTATTGGGGCTAACAGCTTACCCCATTATTTTAAGTCTTATACATGTTGTATATGTGCAATATTGTATATATATATATATATATATATATATATATATATATATATATATATATAGTCTTGACAAATAACATAGACATCAACATATATATATATATATATATATATATATATATGTTGATGTCTATGTTATTTGTCAAGACTATGTCTTATTTTATATGCCTGTGCAGATCTGTTGCCAGTATTTTGTTTGTCTGTTTATATTTCCCTCCAGAGATCAGTGGGAGGACTCTGCATGTCTGTGGATCATGTTTATGTTAATGTTTTCCAAAATAACAGCAGCAGGAGTTTCCAAGTGTTTGTCCATTTTTATCATGTGTCTGTCTGGTGATTTTAAAAGCTTCCTGAGAGTTGTGCTAAAACACACACACACGCATGCACGCGCACACACACACACACACACACACACACACACACACACACACACACACACACACACACACACACACACACACACACACACACACACCACACATGCAAGGAGCAGATGGCTGAAACAGATTTGCCCTCTTCATGCCTTTTGATTTCATAAGAAAGTAGAAGTAGCTCTCCAGCCTGGGGCAGTTTAAAAGAGCAATCACTAATGCTTAATGGGACGGACCACACACCTACAGATCTCCAATCACATAAAACGCCTACACATGGACAAGGACATCTCTTCACCTTTCACTGTCTTCTAAAGGCACGCAGGGAGACAGATATCGTGCAAGCATATTATTGGATGGAAAATGCATGGCTGGCTCTTAACTGTTACTTTGCAAACCCAAACTCCGCTAATTGCTTCCAGTCACTTCATAGAAAAAAATGAACCCCAAAATAATTGCTCATAATCTATTGCAGGTTCAGGGTTCAAAATTGCCCAATGCCAAATTAGTTGTGTCTGGAGGGCCTCTCAATACCACCCATCTGGTGCCATCTGTCCCGTCCTTGTGCCCACATTTAGGCAGGCAGTGGGCACAGTATACATTTACCTCATTTCACACAAACTGCACGCTAACAGATTCAGTGTTACAACTAAGAACTTTCGGCCGTGGAACCTGTGTATTTGGCATGGCGGCCATCATTTCCATGCCTGAGCCATCTGCCTGGCTGGAGTTCTCTTCGCCCCTCTTCAGACTGCGCATGTGTGATTGAGCGTGGAAGCCTCGGACTTACCTTAAATCTCCTCCTTATTTTACGAGGATGTGGTTGAGCTTGGGCTAAAACAAGCTTCGTCTTGCATGCCTACGTGCCCCAGCCTTGCCCGCAGCTCATCACTTTCCCAAACGCAGTGCACTCACCGTGATCTGACCCCTGAGCGTGTCAAAGCCCGCAGTGCCGAGCCTAAGGGCTCGTCCCTTACAAACAGGTTTTTATTTCTGCAGATCTGGACAGGCAGTTATTTTCTTCATCAATGTTTTTTTTATATATTCGCTCATCAAGCTCAAGAGAGGTTGCCGAGCCGTTTTGTGCTGCTTTAAAATACTGTGCCATTACAGTAAGTGTGTTGATTTTACAGAGCATTATGAAGGTGACATTTTTATTCTTTTAGTGTTGGCAGAGTGAGGCATTTTCTGAAAGAATGACATTTTGTCAATTTTCTGCACTTACGTGATGAAAAAAGAAAATTGTTCTAGGGCCACAGCCAGAAGGTTTGAATTATTCTGATGGGCAAGATTGGCCTACCCACGGCTGCTGTGTGAGTCATGCACCTCGCAGAGGAATATGTTCCAACACTTGGACCACAGTCATCCACGGTCATTACAGAGATGCCTCATCTCTCATTTATGTCAGCATTTAACAAAAGATTTCAGAAAGCTGAGTGCCTTTGTAGCTCCGTTTCACGTCAGACCCTTTGTTTTGCATAGAAAAATCTGAAACACTCTAATTGGAGCTCCATCATTCTTTCAGTAGGTGCGCACACAGAGAGAGCCCCTGCATTCTAATTCTGCTCTGCTTTACTGACTCATACTGCAGTCCAGTGTACAGATGCTACTGAGAGCCAGATTAGAGCAGTCCCCATGATATACTCTACATACTTGGAGCTCACTGGCAGACATTTTAGAAATTATTTTCCCAATCTAGTGTTTCCCTGCTGAGACTTTTAATATAGCTCATCTGGCCTAGTTTTTATTGTCATACTTAATGCACAATGCAAAGTGTGCTCAGGAAAAAAAGTCATTTTGAAAAATGTATGTCTACACTATATGATCTCTTTCTCTCTCTCTCTCTCTCTCTCTCTCTCTCTCTCTCTCTCTCTCTCTCTCTCTCTCTCTCTCTCTCTCTGTGTCTGTGTCCGTGTGTGTGGCACTGTGAGTTGACAGGTGGGCGTGTTATTGTGTGGTCTGACCGTCTGACAGCATTTACTGAGGATAAGCAGGAGGTGTAAACAAAAAAGTGAGAGTAGCACCCCCAGATCCCCCCCCACCCCCAGATCCCCTCCCACCCCCAGATCCCCTCCCACCCCCAGCGCTCCTGTCTGCATCCCCTCCCCAACACACACAAACACACACA